>NC_084664.1:34771822-34791822 GCF_028389875.1 Rhea pennata
GATGATCTGGGCATAACAAAAAAAATGGATGATCAAATCTGGTATTACTGAAGTACAGAAGTGAGTCTCTAGCTGAAGAAAGCTGGCATCGATAGAGCCAAAAACTGAGGAAAGGCGTTTTAGGTTGGTTCATTGGAAATAATTTAGCGGTATTGAGTGTGGCGAAGGATGGAGAGAAGTTCAAGATAAATCTTAGGTTGCCAGAGAGAGTGAAAGTGTTTTGAGAATTACAGTGTGTATGTACGGAATGATAGAAAATTCAAGAAGTTTCTGCCTGGCTACAGAAACTTCTCACTGAAGGTGAAACACCATCTGGGAGAGCTGAAGAGATTTCACTATCCTAAATGTTTGTAACTGGACACTTTCTCCATATTGTATAATAGAAAATTCAACAAAGTTTTCAGTAGATGAGCAAAACCAAGAAAATATGGTATAAATCTTGTCTAAAATTCTTGTTAATAATTAGTTCTTTGAGTAACACTCTTGATGGTTTACTTGTTGCTTTGACTTAAGTGTTGACTTTTTGCCTTAAATACTGGAAATGGAATAGTGGTAAGATAGTCGCTGCAAGTTAATGTCATGGTCCACAGCTGAACTATTGTCTTTAATACACCTTTAAATGAATACATTCATTGATGAAATGCCTAATACTACCAGGAACTTCTGCCTTACTAGACTGATATGTTTACAAAGAAAAGGTATATGTTATGCGTGTGAATTTATCTCATAGGTTTTGCACTTTTAAGTCCAAAATCCTCAGAAACAGTTTTATTATTGTTATCAGTGAATACTTCTGATTAGTCTGCTTGTAAATTGCTTCATTATAAAAGCTATGGACTAATAATTCTGGTTACTTAGTCTCCTTTGTTACCTGTATAGATTAAATTGTAAAAATAGAGGTAAGAATTTTGCCACTGGTTTGAATGAGACGGGAATGTAGAAGGCTTGCAAAGCAGAGCAATTAAATATATTCAGAGAGAAAAACATATTACCATCTTTTTAGCTATTTTTTGTAGAAATTTCGTTAAACGTTGCTAAGTGTGTAAATGAAGGCCTAATGACACCCAGACATTTTTAAAGTATGTGTGTGTGTCATGTCTGTGTGTGTCTGTGTGTATATGTGTATTATATATCTGTTCTGTTTTTCAGAGAGGATTTTGGCAGTGTTAGCTCTTGGCTTGGAAACATACTTATCTCTGCTGGATTACCTCCCAGAAAGGTAAGTGGGCAGGTCGCTGAAGTTTGTTCAGAAGTTTGAATTCAGTGTGAGTGAAGGGAATTAGACAACAATTTGACTTAGGAATTTATCTTGTAACTAACTAATGTTATTGAAGTGTTCACAATAATTCACATGATTTCTCCTACAGAGAGATCTCTGGTACTATGAATGCAATTTTTTACATGGTTATACGGTTGCTACTAGTTATTTCATACAGATAGAAGCTCCTTCAGAACCTGGTTGACCTGTAACTTGACTTGGAGGATATAGACTTAGTTTTCTAATGTAAAACTGAATGTTTTTGTTAATGACAGTTACTTTATGCATACTATTATGTCATCAATGGTTGGGTATAACTTTGGTTAATTAAACTGGGGACTGTTAGGAAGTCTATTCAGGCTGATGATAAACTTTGAGACGTTGTGTGTCTAAGTTTGTAAAGCTCTTTGGGATCCCTTAAAATAAAAATGATACATAGATGTAAGATGTCATTTGTACTAACTTACAACTCACATAACAATATGCAATCTGTTATGAGCTTTATCAGTGTGATACAACAGCATATTCTATCACGAAATTTCCACATATTCCTCTAACTGAAAAGAGGGTGTTCCTCTGTGACAATATTTGGTTTTATTCCCTCACATTTATGCCCTAGGCTAAATTATAGTATTTTGTTTGCAATTTTTTTGTCATATCATGTTAGCCTAATATACCACTAATACCATTTTAATACAGAAATGTTACTATTCCTACTCATCAGATGTTACAGTACCTTATCACATTAGCCTGCTATGACTTTTTCTTGTGATATCAGTTACTTCTCTATAATTACATTCCTACTTTTTTTTCAGTCTGATAGGCACCACAATTGCTCACACTTCTATATTTGAGACCCTGTGTAAACCCCGTGTTAAAAGTTTTACAGTTGCAGGGTTAGTGTTGATTTAGTTAACAAACTTCGGTAGTGTATTTGCAGGTAACAGTGGGTCCTGTCTGCTACAATGGAGCAGCCGTGCCTGAAACGTGAGTATTTTTGTTTGTAACTTAAGAAGTAAGGAAAAGTATTCTTAGCATAAAACAAAACTGTGCTCCCACCAGCAGTACCAGGATAACTGGAGTTTTTCAGTAAATGAAACAGGAAACCTCTCTCAAAGGCAGTAGAAGCAGCTCTGTTATTTCCCTACTTTTCATTTTCTCCTCTCCAGTTCTATTCTCCCATTCAAATAGATCAAGAAACCTTTAAAGGAAAAGGAAAAGCAGGGAAAAAAAACTCTGTAGTCTCCATCCTACAGGTTGTGTTGCCATCTTAGTGACTGCAGCCTACCTGCATGGGGCTTTTTGGTGACCCTCTCTTCCATGGGAGGAAATAGGGGGAGTTCTGCTGTTCTGGATCAGCCAACCTCCCACGCTCATTCTGACACTACATGGATGAAACCATTTATTTCTCAATCCTTTTTTTCTTTTCACTTTATCTAAGATAAAGTTTTATTATGTCTTGTCTTAGATGAAATACTAATAAACTTGCTGTTGCAAAATGATTAAATGATGAACTTTACAGCTGCCCAGATCAACTCCTGTACTCCCTTTGGTTCCCCTAACTGGATTATTTCCTACCCTTCTGTGCCCAGATCCATTACCTCTGCAACAGCTTCTTAGGCTCACCTTGGACCGTGTAAGAACACTTGATATCATATTCTAGTTTTACAATTATACCAGTAGAAATCAAAGAAACAAAGCACTTGAATATCTTGTTTTCTGTTCAGAAGTCTGTTCAGAATCAGATATATTTTAGTAATTCTTTAATAGTACAATGTTATCCTTACCAGTCCATCTTGAATGTGATACTAGCTAATTCTTACTCTGCTTAATCTATCTATATCATTATAGCTTCATCACCCACTCATTTATGTAGCATTTTGAATGGGCAAAAAGCATACTGAGTTAAAGAACAACCTTCAAGATGTGAAAGGGAGAACATGATGTGATGAGGCTTTGCACAACACAGTAGGAGTCCTTTGTACACAAACTTTTGCAGAAAGCCTTTCTGGGGTCTGGCTGTTTAAAGCAGGCAAAGTCACAGAGCTGATTCTGCTGATTCTACAAAGTTGGCATTTTGAAGTTACTGCTGTTTGGAGGCCTCCCTTTCTATCTGGGTTCTCAATTTCCTCTTGCATTTCTTCTCCCCCCCGCCTTTCTTTTTGGCATTTTTGCATTTTTTAACTCAGATTTCACAGTTAGAATCCAAGGTCATGAGCTGGCTTCTTGGCTGCTTTCAGATTTTTAGGGTTTGAATATTTCTATGTTTCTTTTAGCCCAAATTGGCTGTTTAAATCTTTAAAATTTTATTTTAAATTATTTATGTCCTAGAATTGTTTCTTTCTTTTCACAGTAAGCTGTAAGTATATGTCCTTGCAGTTTTTCTCTACTTGAGGAGGAAATGCGTATCTTGGTCAAAATAAAATTGCAATAGGATGGCCAGAGAGAGATGCTGAGCTTAACATAGTTAATGACTAGGTGAAATTCTAAGACTTGAGTAAAATCTGTATAATCCAAGATGTTCGTTTTGGCCCTTGGTGACATTTTTTAAAAGGCATTTTCTGTGCTTCAATTCTAGGATGACTAGTGGTTAAGTTCTGAACATAAAGGATGAACAGAATATAGTTTATGGATGAGCAGGTTTACAAAGTATTGGTAAATTGAGCAATTCTTTTTTAATTCTCTGTCTTTCTACTCCTTGGCAAAGTACCTTCCCCTGTGGTATGGGCTGGGTCTACAGTAGTAAAGCTAGAAACTTCTGTTCGAATATACGAACTTCCAGTCACTCCCTCAGTGTGCCCAGGCTGCAGGAGATCACTTTTGAGTGATATTGTGCAATGCTATATATTTTCCTTGTGACTTTGTAGTGCTTTCTAAGGATTTTCCTATCATGAGTTCTATGAATGTCTGTGTTCATCCTTATAAAGAGAAACTGTCATGTGAACAGGATCAGCCATGTTGGTTAAGCCCTTTCAGTGCACAAATTAGACATAATGCTGGATGAAGTATGTTTTCCCTTGCATGATAGGTTTTTACTTTAGAATCAGAGTATTCTATGATTAGTCTGCTACCCACTATTCCCTGCAGTTTTGCATCTTTAAGGTATATTTCAGTTTTAATAGAAACTAGAGGCATCACACAGATTTAAGTAGTAATTATTCTGTCCAGGTTTGTAAGCTAAATATTCACCCTGAAATATAGTTTGGTAGCAGCCCAGAAAATATGACCAGGCAACTTATAGTTGCTTGTGTTTTCAGAGGAGCAACTCTACCTCCAAATGAATTCATCTGATAGGGTACGTCCCCCTCCAAAATTCATCATGGATTCAGGCTGTGCCTACCATTAACAGATACTGACATTGATATTAATAAGTATCCATAACCATTTTACTTTCCTAACCTACTTGCAGTATCCCCCTTTGTAAGGGAAAGCTAAGGCTTGTAGGATATTCAATAACTTTACACAGAGCTCTTTAATTACTGGTGAATCCAGTAATACACTTTTTTAATTTCTTTGTGTGGCTGTATTGTGGTTTTATAGATTGATTGTAGCTTTGCCTCCGTGTGCCCTCAGGCTCTCGGAAAATGAGATTCATCATTTCAATGAATTTACACTAAATATAGCTTAATCAATTATACTACATTTCAGCAAAGAGATTATAGGAGGTCAACAGACTAAAGTAAAAAGCCATTTTTTAAACACAGTGTAATTTCCTTTGGATAATCGTCCTGCATTTTGAATTGCTAAGGAAGCATACAGGTTCCTTTAGTCCTGAAAAAACACCAGTTAAGCAGCAAGAACTCCTGGAGTTTAATGGGAATTCTGGTGCAAATCTATGTGTAATTGGTTAGTAATCTCAGTAGTGCAGGTAATTAGCAACCTGAACTGGAAGGCTGGTGATTCAAGGTCTCTCCCTCCATGCTGAGTAGTTGCTGTAGGGGATAGTGTACTTTTGCCCATAGGCTTCTACTTTAATTCTTTCAATATGCAGATTTGAAGACACTCAAAAAGTCTCAGTGGGATTAGAAATGTGAAACATCTCTTTTTTTTTCATCTCCCATCAGTTTTCTCATTCTTTCCAAAAAAAAAAAAAAAAAAAAAAAAAGTCATTACATTTAACTCACTTTCAACAGTAGTGCCTCAGATCAGTCAAAAACCTTGATTTTATGCAGGTTTGGAAATTCAAAGTTTCTGTCTTTTGTGACAGGGGAGAGGGAGGAAACTACCAGAAAATGTAATAGTTAACTCCGCTGTAATTTAGAGGGGGGAGAGATGTTATCTGGCTCATTACTTTGTGTCCTACAGTCAACTGTAATCTGAGTAGTCTTTACTTGGCTCTGAGGGTGCTGCTCCTTTGTTTTTCTCAGGAGTAGAGACAATATATACTATCACACATGGGGGAGCTCAATCTGTGCAACAGTGCCTTAAATGCAATTTTGAGAGCTATAGCCTTTCTTGAAAGTGCAACAGACTTCAGGGCAACATACTCCAGTGCCTCTGTCTCTGATGGGATGCTGAGGTTTCCCCAGGATGGTGAGGACTGGGATACATTTCAGAACTGCCCTTCCCATTTTCTTCCTGCTTGATGTGACATTTCTCGTATGGTGTATTCTAAAGTCAGTTCTCATATATATGAAAATGCTAAAGGAAAGATGATGTGTGTGATATTGCATGTGCGGTGACTCGGAAGGCCAATAAAATTCATTTTACGCAGATGGCTGGTGAAATTCACTGGGGTATTAAGGAAAAGTTTAGATGAGTAGGAGTACATTCCCTCCGCCCAAGGTCTGTTGTAGCATTTGAACTGTAAACTGGAATGACAATCTATTGCATGGCAGAACACCCAAGAGAGCATGCCAGCAGCCATGCCACCTGTTATTCCTTGCATGACTGTTGAAAAGACACAGGATCCTACCTGTGTATGAAGAGATATATTCTATTTTTTTCACTAGCACATAAGATTCTGGTGCAGATGTTATATGTATACTGAAAGGTGAATATTTCCATTGTGTGTTTTACATACTGTAGCAATAATTTTTATTCCCTTCATAATCCTACACTATTTAGCAATTCTTACCTTTTTATTAAACATTAAGCCAGTGCATATAATTAAATTAGATGTTTGTTATATAATTTCTTCCTTAGGCATCATCAGTTTAAAAAGCAGTGAAATATATATTCATTAAGAATTTTCAGAAGAGTCTTGGAATCCTATAGTTTATTCTTGACTAAGTTGCATAATATATATAATGCTTTTCCATTAACATATTTCTTTATACATGCCAATAAAATCTTTTTCTTTTGGAAAATCATATCAGCTTGAAAAGGGCATTAATGAAGCAGAAAAGAGATATTAATGGAAATAACATCAAATACAAAATATCACATTATATATATAAAGGCAGAAGAGTACAGTAAGTATTCTGACTTACTAGTGAGCACAGCTTAAATCATCGTGAAGAAAGTGGCCTGCTACTTAGGAGAATGTCAGTATAAATACAAACTCTTTTTGGTTAAATAACAAGCTGCGAAAGTGGACATTTCATTTTCAGAAGCAGACAAAGTTTTCAATGGTTTGCTTTAAAGTTGTGAGTAGTACATATGAATTACACATACTCCGATGTAGAATATCCTGAGAGGCTGAATCCAGGGAATATATTTTGCACAGGTCCTTCCACCACCTGACTCCCGCTACAATAATGCAGTGTCATGGGGTAGCTCTCCTCCTAGTGTGCCTGCCTGCAACAGTCTTATCACTCCAGTCATACTGGTTGCAAAGTAAGGCCTAAAGCAACCTTGCCTAACTTTGGTAAGGTCTAGGAGTCTAAAATGAGCAGCCTGGGATGAATTGCTTACCAACATTCAATATTTCTCTTTGTAGATTGCTGAGGCTATGAGCTATTATATGGCTAGCATAGACATTTAATTTTTGGAATTCAAAAGTCAAGCAAGATAAATCTGAATCCCACCCTTAATGAATTGACTGTTTTCACACTAACAAATCTGTAGCAGAGCCAGGACTTGAGTCTTGAAACCCAGTGAGAGACTTATTTTCTGAATAATTTACAGTATCTTTAAACAGTCCACATGTTCAATGGGTAAATACTCAACATTTTCTGAAAATTAGGATCTTTGAAGACACTTCAGATTAGGCTAACAGAAACAGACACATCCTAAATTACTAGTTGTATTTGAAGTGCTTAACCTAAAACTAGGTTCTGTTGGCAGAATTATCCAGTAATTATTTTCTACTTTAAAAACTGGGCCCGCAGCTTTAGAAGGAGCTTACAGTCGCTTGGAAGACCAAACCAGTTCAGTGTCCTTTTATATATAATAATTTGCAGACAAACATTCATGTTAATGTCGGCACATGAAAAAGTAAAATAAAATTAATTAAATGTAAAACTTGTCACCACCACCGTTTAAAAATAATAGTAAATTCTTTTCAGGCATATGCTGAGAGCAGCCAGGTGTTCAGGTAGCATGAGACTATCCCATAGGAGAAGAGAACCAGGGGGCTAAAAAAGACAGAGAAAATCTCACAATGAGAAGACACCTGCAGGGAAAATAAGTGCAATATCTCTCACAAAAGATATCTTTCTAATTTCTTAAGGGTTGGTCCCACTGTGTCAGACAATCACAAATGAAGGGAAAGGAGAAAAAGTAAAATAAATCAGCACTCGTCATACTGGTTTTTGAAACCATAGTAATTTACTGTCAGATTACTTGAGGGCAAATCATACTGAGGTGTCATAAATAAACCATGTAGCGTTTGTTTTTCTGCATGTTGTTGTATTTCTACGTTTCAGAGTTCAGACTGCAAATGAGCTATTGTATCTCTCTACTCTCTTGGTACTAGTTTCATTTCCTTCATCTTCAGTTCTGGATGAATACAAAAATTGCATGTTTTTACTTCCACTACCATGAGGAATTTGGTCGGGGGAAAACAGTAGAATCGCCTGCTTTTCTGTTTATTTGCAAATCTTAGGCAAGAGTTTTTGTTTTGCTAATACAAATAAGACAGGTTTATTTTTTCTGCTTGTTAGTTTTCAACTCCGTGAAATCTGTACAACACCCTTACTGAATTAGCACTGTAATAAGAGCATTTCAGCTCTCTTAGAAGTGTTGCCTATGACTTCATGGATGTCACAGAGAGAGCTTCAATCATCTTAGCTTACTGAAGAAACACTTTTTTTTTTTTATCTTCACCAAAAAAAGGGGTCTCAGGTGAAGCACACAATGTAAATAAGATACCATCCAGGTTAGAAAGCATCGCAGTCTGTAAGACAAAAACAGCGGTTTCATTGGGTGAATGATGTTAAAATCAATGTCTGTGTATGACGACAGATTTCTACCGATTCTGATCTGTTAGCAGTGTATGAGGCACTTGGGCTTGTTTCAAGGGAGAGGTATGTTTTATGGCATACTGTCAGGCAAATGAGTTGTATTACATAAAATTTTAAGTTCTTTAATACTGAGTATAAAGGGTCTGACTTTGAATATGCTGAACAGTCCTAATGAAAGTAAAGAAAACAGAGGACACTGAACTGCCTAGAAAATGTTTAACATCTACTGGGATTGAACCCCTTCCCCCTAGTATTTTTAAGATGATCACAAATGTGAAGAAAAACCAAAGATATTCTGTGTTTTGAGATGTAGCCAATCCATTTTAGTTCCTGGTTCCCTGATTCTTCATTTAGCTGCTGAGATGACCAACAAAGCACTGCGTGATGGAGACAAAATCTTGATTTTACCAAAACCAGTGATTTTCAACCCTTCTCAAGCACAGACTAGTTCTTTCTGAATTCTGGACTTGATTTCTTCCTTTAACTGAAATTCAGCAAGTAGTTTGTAAAACAGGCCTCTCCTGTGAGCCACTAGGAACTAGAAGCTCTTAAGATCTGTAGTGCAGAAGGGACATTTCTTCTTCCTTTAGCATGAAAAGACAGTTCAGAGGCAATCCCTAGGTACAAGAAAAACTGTAGTGTAGAAATAAGTTAGCGTAGCCAACAACAGCCTAAGCATCACAGCTCACATCTTTTCTGTAATTATTGCATTTAATACAGCTAGTTACTTGCACAAAAGAGCTTCCGGATACAGCAATTTCCACAGAGGGCTGTTTAGGAATGTACAGGCCCATCATTTAGCTCTGATATTGTTGGGTTGTCAGAATTGATCATAGCTCTTGACGGAACACCTCTAGCTTTTTTATGGAGTGCATCAGAGTGACATTTCACATTGTTTAAGTAGGAGTGATCTGTTAGTTTATATTTTATCTAAAACTGCAGAGCAGATGACCTCCCTCAGGGTCTAAATGCATGAATCCTATGTGCATGTTATAATTAATAGTGGAGTGGGGAGAGAAATTCATAACAAGGGGCCGAAGAGTTGGGCAGAGCAACTTGTCAAAAAGAAGGAAATTCCACTACAGATTAGCTTATTTTTAAGCATGTCAGGCTCTACATACAAACATGATATATTGCTTCCTTGTAATGTCTGTTTAGGCCCAGATGCTCGAGGCACTGTCAGGGGGTGCTGTAAATTTTGTCTGAGTCAGGGCAATTCTGATTGATCTCTGAGTGTAAAATCGATAAGAAGACACTGTCATTTTCTTAAAGGATGAGCTAGAAAAGGAAAATAAATTAAGACTCCACTGAATGTCTATCTCCAGTGCTCATTAATTCAGTGTGGTCTGTACTTTGTTAATGTTATGTCCACAGCTTTAATCTTCCAGGTGCTCTTCCTGCAGATAGTCGACAGCAGCCCTTTATTATGTTATGTATATTTCATCCACACGTGGTGGAAATAAAATGTCGGCCTTCTTCTTTCCCTTAGCTCCTGATTAATCCGTTTTATTATTTTTCAGAAATGCATCACTTGGGTACTGATTAACTTAAAAATGGAAAGCCATTGTCTTTCTTGCATGTCCTTCATCAGAACTAACACACCGACTGCTCATTTGTCTTGAGTTGTTACAGCAAATAACGACTACCAAGCATTTCCCCTTATGTAATGTTCTTCAGGAAGATTAATTTACTTCTGCTCTTTTCCTCTGTTTCTTTTTTGTCTACTAAGACTTTTTTGACATGTTTTGAACTCCCTCCCATCTCCCACTCTCCGCCTTCCTCTGCTATTTTTTAAACATTTTTACAGAATGCACCTGAGCTGTGGAACAATCACTAAACCTAGACATTATAATGTTAAAACAAAGTCACTCAGTACTGCTGCAGGTACAGCTCCATTCTAAGCTGACTTTCCTCTATCTTGGAAGAGTATGAGTTCAGGGGCTTGGGTGGCTGTTCTTTGAAAATAACTTTCTAGTTGTCAGTTTAGTCCAGCAACCTTCTCATGCAAAAGCAGTCAAATGGAAATAAATGGGGTTGCCAAGGTGAATATAGGCTACTCACAGGAGTAAATGTTGTAAGATCAGACCCCATTACACTGAAATATAGAATTATTTTTATATATAAGCATTCATTTTCCCTTCTGTGCATATACTCCCAATATAGCGATAATTTCTAAACATAAAGAAGTGTGCATTTTATACTTCTGTTTCTACTCAAAATGTTAATGTTAAGACCCAAATGACCTTTTTGTCTCTGCATGGTAAAATGCAGTTGCTATTAATAATGAAGTATAGCGTGTAAATAGTTTTTGAGAATAAGAAATTCATATTTTCTTTTTCTTTTTTTTTCAACTATTCCTAATAGCTAAATATACTATTTACTTACAACTTCATTATATACCTCTAGGGTGCCTTGACTGGGAAAACAGACAGAGGTAGTTCAAAAAGAAGACCCCTCAGCTTCAACAAGCATTTAATTCATATTCATGAAGTATCTTACTCCCTTTCCTTAACAAAGCACAACACACACCAATTAATTAATTTTCATGGAGAGGTCATTGTTTAGACTAGATCTCAGCCTGTCTGTTTCCTCATTGAGTAAGCTTCTCCTGAGCTAAACAAGAAGCTATCGTGGTTTCATCAAGCAGTCTGTAACATTTTACCTGACAATTATCCATAAGGTTTTTTTCCTGTATTCATAAAATTTGAGATTTTTACAGAAGCTCATAAAAGGAAAAGCCTTTAAAAGTTACAATAAATATATCTAGATCTGAGTACTTTGAACTAAATTCCATATGTCTTTTGTCTATGTTTATCTTTGAGAAGGGGTATAAGTCAATTGATAGTTCTTTTTTCTTGTTATATGTCAAAAATTTATACTCTGAGAATAGCTCACTAAAGATGGTAGCACTCCAGAAGAGGCTGAAATTTGCTCCCAAAATAATGTTCTTATCACAAGACTATATTCTGGTAATGTCTGAAGTATGAAAATTGCTTCCTTGTTATCCTTTGTCAAAACATCTTTCATAATATTTAAGTTAAACTGTGGCTTGTACTGCCCTTGTGTATAAGGAGGGAGAGAACCAACTTCCTGATTTGCACTTGACTTGCATCGCCTGATTCCCATGTCCCGTGGAAAGTCTGGACTCCACAAGGTTAGCAACAATACTAGCATTAATATCTCCCAGTTAAGTAGGCAAAGGTGAGGTCATGGTCAAAATGCCTTTGGGATAAGGACAGAATATATGGTCTTCTCTAGCGTCATCCAAGCCACCCATCAAGATAATCTGGGCTTTTCAACAGAAAAAGCCATAAAGATACTTCAGACACTAACATTCCACATTAGGAGGAAAATTATTATGACTAACTAAATGCAGAGATACCCCAGATACAGAATCGCCTCTGGGTTAGATAAACACTGATCTGATTGTTGTCTGAATTACAAATCTGTAAACCCCTCTGACAGCCGGCTATTTGCGAAGGCAATAAGCATTTGCTATAGGAAAGGATTTCATAGTGGTTATGCTGCCTAGCCCACATGTCTGGATCAGCT
Source organism: Rhea pennata (assembly GCF_028389875.1). Classification (NCBI taxonomy): domain Eukaryota; kingdom Metazoa; phylum Chordata; class Aves; order Rheiformes; family Rheidae; genus Rhea; species Rhea pennata. The sequence continues at coordinate 34,783,979 of NC_084664.1, forward strand.
GAATTTGGGAGTCAAGTCAGAAAATCTCCATCAAAATAGAATTGCTCCCACTGAACGTTATTGAACAAGTGTATTTTTCAAACACATTTTGAATGACTGAAATATAGCAATAAGTTTATAAACTGCATCACAGAAGACATTTTTATACTGTCCTTGAAAAATGCACCTATAGCTGAGTGGATAGAGTGGATTTAATAATAATATATAAGAGAAATGCATGTAGTAAATATATAAAACTATGTATATAATGCACATAGAAAATGATAGTACATCTTCCACATTGCATTTTTACCAGGCCCTTTGCCTGTTCTCTGTAGCTTCTGTTAGGTGCACACTTTAAATAGCCAAACTGTTGAACTTGTGCAAGTTCATTTATTCTTAGCAGATTCAGATGGTAACTTTCTACTCCTTTGCAGGTATTCAGCATTCTTAAAATTGTATCTGCACGTAACTGAAGATTTGAACACGTCATTTTTGTAAGCTTGCATTCATAGAAAGCAGTGAGGGTTCTAACTCTAGGTTCTATGTTTAATGCATACACAAAAGAAATGTGTGTGGAATTTTATGCAGAAAAGGTACTTAACACACTTCTAGGGAAAGAAAAGACAAAATTCATCTAAATTATCTAAATTAAATCGCTACTAACCACAGTTTTGCTGGGTTACTCCTTCCTGTTAGTATTCACACCGATCCTAGTGAATGAACTTCATATTTCCCATCCTGTTCTTCCATCGTGTGAATAAGCAAAATAAACAGTGACTGATCCAAAAATTGATACTGAATTTCTTAGTGTAGGACAATATTGTTGTAGGATTGGGCCATGAGACTTAAATGGTCTAAATCTCTCCTGGGAATACTAAGGGGTTATTAAAAAAATCAAAAGTGATGGTTAGTTGCTTTTCAACCAGAATTCTTGACAGCGTAAACTACTTCCTTGTATGCAACAAAAGAAGTGATTTTACAGCTACACAATGGATCTGTGTACAAATCCCTTAAAATTTTGATCAGGCAGACTTCCATGGACCCCATGGAAACAGCAAAAGGCAGATAAAATTGACTCAAACTAATTTAAACATTATAAATGTAGGTTAGTTATAGAAGGCATGTCGATGTGGATCTGTTAATAAAGGAATAATAATTTAAGAGACCTAATGAGTTGAAGTATCTATAGTAACTCAAAATTTCAGAATTTTTCTGAGTACAACCATATTACTGTGTTCTAACAAAATTATTTAGCTGGTAACCACTCTTGATTTTGAAAATGGAATGTTGCTGTGCTATCATCATGAGGAGATAGTTGCAGATAGGAAGTTAATAATTATTGATCAAAAAGTAATTGATCTGTTACACGTTTCTTCATGAGATTTTGTTTGACTCTATTTAGTTTTCTGTTAGATAGATGCTGGATAAATAGCTGAAAAGGAAGATGGCTTGAAATTTCCTTTGGGATGGGAGAAATGAGAACTAAAGAAATGGATATTCAAATGCGGGTGGACTGGATGATCTCCAGAAGTCCCTTCCAACCTTACTGATTCTATGATTCTATGACTCTATGATTCTATGATTCTATGATTTAAAACTGGTGCATTGCACCCAATGGCAAAACCTGGATAGGTAATAGGAAAATTGAGGAATTACATACAAATTGTAAAATTTAGTTTAGGAAAATTTGAACTTTGTCATCATTAATTCAGGTGAGTCTGACATATCTATGGTGTTTATCATTACAATGAGAACTCTGCATAAATATTTCTACAGTTTATGCAAGTATTCATGACCCGTCTTGTTACTGCCTTGGACTGTCTAAAATTTCTCAATCTAATTTTACACTTGGTTATTAAACATCTGGGAATAAATTTTCAAAGCGGTGAAATTTAGCCATAACTTTTTGGCAAATGCCAGTGGAAATAGGTTGTTAGTGTACCAGCCACAACACTTCATAATGCTCAGCACATAGCTATAAGAACTCACTGCCTTTTCTGAGCAGTAATTCACTGCTTCTTACAATGAATTCAAGCTTCTTGCACATATGAATGTCTGCAAATTTATAGAGGGCTGGATACTATTGAAACCAACAGGTTAGTTTCCATTGACTACAGTGGGGGGCAAGATTGATCTGAAAATGTAACCAGATTGATGTTCTTTATGATTGTAGATACTGAGAAGTATTAATGAGAACACGTTTTACAGGACGTGTACTGCATGTGCTTCCTATCCCAAGAAACCTCAGAACGGCCGTACAACTATATAGTCATAGCTAGAATCCATATCCTTTTGGATATGAATAGCAGCAATAAATCAACATACAGCAATGTGCATGCTTTTATTGTAACATGATTCTCCTTTTCTACTAGAATTGTTGAAACAGCAGCAGATGATTTGATTTTGTGAATTCTAAAGCAATGCTGGTTACAAAGTAGGATGTTTCAACAATGGCTACTGTTGAGATTAGTGACTACTTGGTTTGGTAGCTTTACAAAATTATCATAGAATCCATTCTCTTACTGCAGTTTTTTCTTAAAGGATTTGTCTTAGTTTTAGGCACTTGTTGGGGAGTAGTTGAGTTCCTTTGCTGAAGCAGATTTCACCGATCATTTATCATCCAAACCAAAGTACCAAAAGAGAAAAAATGCTTCTCCATAAATCACTGATATTAATAATCTTATATATTTGAATCAATTGCCTCTTCATTAACTATCCTTTTAAGGTACTCTTTGCTATTGTTAAAATTAATTGTAACCATGCTTTACAATAGAGGTGTTGAACATCCACCTCACATATGCTGAAATAGCAACCGCAGGCATTTTTCCATTTCTTCCAGGAACCGCCAATATTTGAAAGCACAGCTGTTGCTTCAGATAGTTTTGCTGTCAGCCCTAAATAAAAATGGAAATTTCTTATGGAAAAAGCAACAACAACAAAAGAAAAAGAAACGATGGGGGTAATAACCTCCTCTGTCAAACACACTGGGTATAAGTGCATGTTGTTATGTTAAAGAGAAAAGGAATTTGGGAAATTACTTCTGTTCACAATTTTTCCTTACTGTCTAGTCCCCTTTCCAAGCATTGTCACTTGCTATCAGAATGCTTTGCTGTGATACGGTTTCCATGATTGGGAAGACAAGTATCTGAGTCTTTCTCTACTCTATGAAATATGTAACAAAGAGACAGCAGCTGCACTGTTCTTCAAATACATCTTCACAATCACTTCTTCCAGCACTCATCTGCTCTCCTGCCTTTACTTAGGCACTTAACATTACCTCTCCTAGAACTCATCAGAAGAAGCTTATTAAACTAACTGAGTCCAGAGAGCATACTGCTATAACTTAATAAATCAGATGACGGCAAACACAAATTCCTGTCCATGACACATCAAAATAGGGGTAAAAAGTAGAAGTATTTTTCTTGCTCTGGCCTCATTCTGTTACCTTTGCAATCTCATTCTTGAAGCTTCCATTGTGTTACTCTGTATGTGAAACCACATGTGTTCATTTTATCCATACAAAACACTTAGCATTTTTCCTGTCCAGCCCTGTAAGAGTCCAGCCCACAGTGTTCACTTCTTTGGAACAGAGACTCAGTAGCTAGCAAAACATCCACTCCCTCCCCCCCCCAGAGAGAGATTCAGATTAATTTTTGGACTCAGATCTTTCTTTGAGGAAGTAAAAGTAGGGGATGAAGACTTGTAGAAAGAGCAGCAAGAGGTTTGCTAGTCCAGCCCAGCGGGTTGTTCGGACCATTGGAATCAAGGACCATTTGCATTGAGCTGCCATTTGCATGGTAATTGAATACTTCTGTCTAGGTTTCTGGCCTCCTTGGGCTGGAGATACATTCTATTCCCACATGTCCCCCTCTGTGATGCAGAGTGTACTTGAAAGGACAATGTGCCAGTCCATTCTCCTGATGAAGCTGATTTGTTGGAATCTTGTGGGATTTTTCTAGAAAACTCAAGCAGGATAAACACACGGCCACGTCCTGCCTCCGTCTTCTCTGATGACAGATGTCGTTGCATTCTACTCTTCCTTGTTGCCAGGAACCCGTGTTTTTCAAGACAGACCACCACTGATCATTGCTGAAAGTTAGCTTTTGTTCTTTTCCATGTTCAAACCCAGTAATGTCCATCTTTGTAAGACAGGGCACTGACCACAGGAGCTCCCCTACATTCCATCACCTTTCTCACTTCCAGCTGCCCAAACAGTTACTGTGCAACACATCATGGAGCCAGTGCTATGAATATCTGGCCTGATTTCATCCATGCCATGGTGCTAGAGCATTTGCATTCCTAACAAAGAATCTCCTGGGAACCAGAATCATGCCGTTTCTAGCCTAACTCCTCCAAAATGTCCTGCCTTAGCAGATACAGAAAAAGATTTTTGCTAGTTGGATGTTCTTAGGTAGAAGAAAAGACAAGAAAATGTAAAACTATGTCATTTAATAAGCTTAACTATAGTATTTTTGGAAAAGTATTTTTTCTATGCTATATTAATAAAAAATAAACAGGGAAGAAACAGCATACTTGAAATATGACTAATGATGCAATACCTAAATCCTCTTCTTCCCATTCCCCAAAGTCTGTAAAGATACTTATCTCCAGTGGACACTGCCTGTCCATCTCTCATTTTACAAGAGTCGATTGCTACTCATCAGCAATCCAGTGGCAAATAAGTGTTGTTTTCCTCCTGGTATTCTTTTTGCTATTATACTATTGCTAATCATTCCAGTGTTTACATCCAGTTTCTCTTTCTTCCACATTTTGCTTTTTGCTTTTAAGACTAGAGAATTTTTTCCCTTCTCTTTGGAATAAGAATTCCTGGAATAACTTGGATCGTGCTTTTTCCTAGGTCGTTTTCACTGAAGTGTCTGCTTATTTGTACAATTCAATGAAGCTGGTGCTGTCGGTAAGTCTTCCTCAGGAATAGCTACTGTGGTATCATTCTAATATTGTGATTCCCTTAGTACCTGCACTGCTTGAAAGTATGACTATATATGAACTTATTTGAGGTATGTATATAATGAAAAGGCTTGAATCTACTATGAGCCCTTCACCTGAAGATGCCTGAAGTTTTCTTATCACATCAGACCATCTCTAACAAATTCACAGTTTGATTTGTTAGGTGATCGCATCCTGATTAATTCATTATATTTTTGGTAACTCTAGAGCTCTTGCTCTTGGGAAAGATGAGCAAACTGTACACTAAGCAGCCAGGGCCAGCTCTAGAAAGGACTCCTAAAATGGTGGTTCAAGTAAAATGTGAAGACAATGTAGGCATCTGTATCCAAGTGAGCTCCAGAAATCCTTCATGGACAGTCACAAAATTTTGTAGAAAATATAGGCAATCTGCAAAACTTTAGTTGTCTTGGTGCCTATCTCTTATGTAAGCCTGCTTGTAATCCAATTTTGGCATTCTTTTTGTCAGTCTGAGACAAGCACAAGAAGTGCTTGTTCACTCTTGCTTTGTCCTTCCCCTTTCTTTTTCCCTCACCCTTGACTTTTTCATCCTTGTCTCCACAAAGAGTACAGAAAGTAGCCTTGACTATAAATTAACTATTTGGGCACTTTCCTTGCTCCAGGAAATTAATTTGAGTTTATTAGGACCTAAGATTTGCTTTCTACAAGAGTGCTCTAAGGCAGAAGCTAACGCCTTTGTGTGCTCCCACTAGGTCCTCTTTTCCCATAGAGATATACTGGAGTCCAAGAGACCGGGAGACTTTGGTTCCTTGAAACACCTGTGCAACATAACTATGTTATATTCAGCACAAGCCTGTTTAGCCCCAGAATCTGTTTAAAAAACAGAATTTCATATTATTTGTCTGAGCTAGTGGCCTGAACAGGATTCTGGCAGCTCCTATTTGCCCAGCTCTTCATCATGAAGAAACATAGGCTCTGCAACTTAGCTTGTGTTTTCTGCTCCTGGCACTGGGAATTTTGAATTGCGGCATTACAATGCTCAAGAGTCACCACATGTAAGTCCATATGTGGACCTATCTCCAAGAACCAGACGAAAGACATTCTCTAGCAGCTGAATGTTGTATTAGTCATTTGAATATAAAGAGTGGTAAAAGCAATCCAGCCCTTAACGAGATTTGATATTTCCAAATGTCATCTTTTCGGGTTTCATGCACACTGTTGATTGTTCTAGCATCTTAATTAAAAGTGTAACTCTAATAATGAACTTATTTTTAGACTGCTTCTCTGAGCCGTATATTGCATCAAAGGACAGGCAATTCAAAAAGCAGTTAGTCTGTGGATCAACAGTGACACAGAGCACTTGTGTAGTCGCTGGGGGTCAGTCAGTACATTTCTTTCACCCTGGTGCTAGTCAATCACTTTTGTTTTCCAGATTAATTATGTGGCCTTTCATTAAAAACCAAAGCACTCTGGTTTCTTGCCATTTCCATTTCAGTTGTGGAAATAGACTTGCCTGGGTGAATTTTATGTCGGGACCTTGTAGGTGGGGGTTTCTTTGTATGGAAGCGGGAAGAGCTCAAATAATCTAACAACATAAGGTGGGGGTTGGTCCATAATTTCTATATATCTATAAAGAAAGTTGGATAATATGAACTCCTGTTGAAAGGGTGAATGTTTCACATTAGGAACCATACTACTGTCATTGTCTCCTTTCTCTTCATATTCTATAGTTTTCTGTAAAAGCTGAAGCAGTGACTTTATTCAACACCTGCGTCTTTAGCAGCCAGCGCAGTATAATTACCTTTCTTGAATATTCTATAGAATTGTCAAACAGCAATTTTCTTTTACAAGACAAGCTTTTGAATAAGGCCGTTTACATACAGAGCTTAACATCTCTTATGTTGAAAATCTAATTATAAGTATCCAAAATTTACTGCGTGTTTGCTGTTTTATAAATCAGTCTACATAAAATTGTTAAAACACAGCACCTTTAACATTTATTCTGGAGCCAAATTAGCACACTCTCTATAGGACACCATTACAGTGTTAAATATAATTTATTCTATAACAACATTTTTCTAATTTTCTTATTATGTTTTCCTTAAATTTCCAAACATATGTATGGAGCAGATGTAGCCCAAGAAGATGGGCACTTGATAGAGGTGTTCTAAGTTCTGGTAATTTTTCTTCATTTCCTTAAAAATTATTTGATATTGAAGAGGAGCATTCCAGTGGGAGAATCTAGGAAAAATACTCAAGCATATTTTATTCTTTTTTGTGTATTATTCACTGGATATTTAATGCTGATGTTGATTGATTAGATAAGACTGGATAATTAGCTAGAAAATCTTACAGCAAATCGTGGCTTGAATTGTATAACATACCATCTTGGTAGTCAGACTACTTTTGCAATCTCTACAGTACAAACAAGACAGACAACTATCTCAAGCAGACAGAACTTCAGTATTCTGCTAGGGAGTTGACATTAGAATGGAAAATTAACATAACGCTATATTATTTCTTACTCGTGCAAGCTATAAATTAATGTTATGAAATGTTATGAGCATATCTACAAAACTACCTCTTACAAAAATTAAAGAGTATCGTTGTAATCTTCCAATTGTCACTCTGGAATTCCTGTGTTGCCACACAATATTTTCAGAGTGTATGGTAAGCTACATTTTCTCTCTCAGTCTCCCTTCAGGATTTCAGTTCTTGTTGCCAATTTCTGTCCAAGGATTCTGCAAATCTTTTGTGTCCTTTTTCTAAACATGTTGTATTCTTAAAAAAAAAAAAAAAAAAAAAAAGAAGAAGAAGAAAACTCAGCTATTCAGTCTGTAGCTTAGAGTGAAACTGTCTTTAGCTTTTTCTTCCAAATATTCTGTTCTACAAATGTCTGTAATAGGCAAGCTCAAAAATATTTTTAAAGACTGCTC